>NW_023416309.1:59175703-59178203 GCF_014176215.1 Rousettus aegyptiacus
CCGTTACCCGCTCACTGCACGCGTCCGAATCCGCGCCTGGGCCCCCTCTTCCGATGCTCTGGGGGGCGAGCACCCCTGAGCACCGGTCCCGCCCCGAGGGGTGGGTTTGCCCCCTTTCTTCTGCACGTAAGAGCCGTGACTATTTCTGATCTCTAATTAGACTGGAGGAAAGTCAAAGGGCTGCTCGACACATTGCGAAAACGGTGGTGCGGTCGGCACGTTGCAGGCCCCGGGGCCCCGACGGCCACCGACGGCCGCTGCTGCGATCCCCGCGTGGGGCCCGCGACGCACGGGCGCCGGCGATGATGACATACGCCCGGCTACGGCTAGCTTCGGATTTATCCCAGCGGTCCTTTTCTGTCTAGCATCTTGCCTGAGCACACACCAGGCAGGAGGCGCACTTACTCTTGCACAGCTTTAACAATCTGTGAATGGCTGACTACAAACTGATGTAGGGCACTCTCACTCCACCAGCCTCTCGGAATTGCCGGCCACAAATAGTAATTAATCTTTTTATCCCTCAAATTGTAATTTTGACTATGAACTGTGCGCGGCCATAAATCAGCCGCGCGCGCGCTGGGTACAGTGCATGAATCACGGCCGGGACTCGGTCCGACTGCACACTCTGTGTTTAACAAGCTTTATAAGGAGCCATTGGGCTTTATTATGGCTCTGCCTGACTCCAACAAAAACTGAGCCCGGAGGCCCGGGGACGCGAGTTAAGATGAAAATACTTATTAGAGCACATTACTTCTTGATGTAGGTTCCGTCTTCCGAGGAGGAAGGCCGCGCTGCTCGGCGTGACATAAATCAGGGGCTTTTCTCAGACTAATAAGACCCTCCACCATCGATTCATTACTCGGCCTGCCGTTCGGGCCATCACTCATTAGCACATAACGTGACGATCGCCACCCCCCGACGCGGCGGGCCCGCGGACGGCCGGGCACACAAAGGCCGCGGCCGCAAGGGGCAGGGTGCCGGCCGCCTCCGAACGCGCTGTCCGAGGTGACTGGCCGCCGTCATCCCTGAGTGCTGGGGCTGCGGGTGTCGGCGGCCGCGCGGGGCCCGCCAGCAACGCCGGAAGGCTCCGCGGGCGCTCACCGACGCAGCCAGAAGTGGAGGGCCACCGAGTGATGACACCCCATCCTCCTCCCGGAGACAAAGGCCCGCGCAGGAATGTGAAGTAAGACATTTTCCTGTTAATAACGCATTGATCCGCCACATTGATCTCGCGCGACATGGCTCTGGCTGCGATGCCGCCCTCCCCCTTCCTGGCAAACGGGAGGCTGCTGCGAGACGCCGCGGCGTGTGTGACCCGGCAAAATTTCTAAGTCCTTGTGATGTAAATTCTATATGTGTAAAACCACTTCATAATCAAACCATTAATCATCAGAAGCTGTCAGCGTTGACTTGGGGGGCGATTTGTCATGTCCCTGCCCGGGCCGGGACAAGGGCGTCGGGCAGGCAGCGGGCGCTCGGGCCTCACCCAGCGACCGGGCGCGAAACCAGGACGAGCCAACGCATCGCGCTTCCCGATGAGGGGACAGAACGAGCGGCCCGCGGGGCGTCCGCGGCCCGTCGGGGCGGCTCCCCCCAGCTCATCGCCGCGACGGTGCGACTTAACGAGGCGGCCTGGTGAAGGGTGATCAGGAAAGATAGATGGGCGGCCACCATTGATTTCATGCAAATGCCCCTGACGGGTGATAGACGGTCGGCGCGAGCTCTCGGGAGCGTCGCGACGCGTAATGGCCGGGCGTTTTCCGGCGTCTCGGTGGAACTGATTCTCCTTCTAGGACCAAAAGCATCTCCACGCGGGACGAGCACGGGGGGACCTCGCGCCTCAGCTCGAGGCGCGTCGGCAGGCGCTGTGGGGGGCGGGGGGGGCGCCGTCCCACGGGAGGGCCCGCCGAGCGGGCCGGGGAGGGGCTAGCGGTGCAGCAGCTGGAGCCCCGTTCCGGGGCTCGGCCACCGGAAGCCCCGCGACTTTACGAGGAACGATGAGAACCGCCGCCCCGGCTCCACACCGCAGGGACAGTGACGCACGTTTGTGGCTCTGGGGGGTGTCTGATCGCTAGGGGTGGGGTGACCCGCTCTGCCTCTGCACCTCCGAGAGCAGCTGCCGTCGGCGGGGCCCACTGGCGACCTGCCGAGCACCCGGCCGCACAGGCCCCGCCGCCCCGCGCCCGGCGGGACGAGGCTTCCCCGGCAAATCCCACGACTGCAGGAGAAAGCCGGGCCCTTCGCACACATCTCATAAATCCTCCGCGTGTGGAGTTCAGGAGGCGAGGCCCGGCCGGGCAGGGCCGGGCTCCGGCCCGCCCAGTCGCCACGCACCGAGCCAGGACAATCAATACCACTTTCCTGTTTTAGAGCCGGGTAATTATGAGGGGGAGAGATTGCCTGACCTTTCACCTGCACTGCATTACTTTGCTGATATTAAGATAAATTGCCTGATTTTGGGTAAACATATGCTGCAATTCAGACTGTCAGCACTGGTTTG
>NW_023416309.1:59180703-59213203 GCF_014176215.1 Rousettus aegyptiacus
CAATTATATCACCTTGAGGTTATTAAATGTCCCACTGATAAGTAACTAGGTGAACTTGACCAGGTGATAAAGACTGCTGTGAGCAAATGATTGTGCGGGGAAGAACGCTTCTCTGTCCTGCTGTTTCTCCAGATCGCTTTTCTTTCAAAAATGACTGTATAAAAAGTTGCATTAAAAATGTGTGGCCACCGCAGACGAAATTGGTAGTTACACCCCCCCCCAAACACCTCACCCCAACACGGCACCTTCGTCACGGCACCTCAGGGACACGGCGCACGGGCTGCAAGGGCCCGCAAAGTCCTCCCTTTCTTTAAGGCTTTAAAATGATGCTAAGTTCTCCACTTTATCATCAACTGTGTCCTCCGAGTGCATTTCATCTATAAGAAATTCAGATGCTCGGGAAATTAAAATTTCAAAGATCTGCTGCAAAAAAAAAAAAAAAAAAAAAATCAATGGGGCGAGATCAATGCTCATAGAAATTTCATGAACTTTGAACTGATCCAGGCATCACGATGAGAGGTGGCGGGAGTTCCGGGCGGCTGGCGGCGCCTCGCACGGGGAAACACGGCCGGGAGGCCGGTTTTAGATGGGGTTTTGCTTTCATATTTTGTCTGACAAAAAAAAAAAATTAATTTCTAGTCCATTTCGGTAACAAGCAGAAACAGGCGAGAACGCGCCCTTCCCCCGCGCAGCGGCCCCGCCCCCTGCACGCGGCTCGGCCGCGGAATGGGGTCGGCTGCCTGGGCCGCCGATTGCAGGTGCAAATTAATATTGTAAAATGAAGATCAATACATGGACAGGGCCGGATCAATAGTGGCTAAATTATTGCTGCATTTTCCTCCTCATTCAAGATGAGTTGTGTTTTCCTCTCAAAGTCAATACTTTGCAGCTTTTCTCATTAATTTCTCAATAAATTTGGCAATGAATTTCAATCACAGAAGCCGGCAGGGCGAGCCAGGCATTGTGGCATGCATGGGAAACAGAGGCCACGCGCCCCGCACCGCCCGCCGGGGGGCGCCGTCCCCAGGAGCCGGCCCGGGCCACCGGCCCAGCCGAGGGCAGCCTCAGCCCCGGACGGGAGCAGCCCAGATGTCTGGGGGTGCCCTGTCTCCCGCACCGAGCCGCTCGCCGTAGGGCGCCCTCCTCAGAGCGCCCCGGCTCCCCCGCGAGCTGCCGCGGGGCCCCACCGCCTTTGGGGTGGCCTGTCCCGGACTGTAGGGGCGGGAGAGGGCCGCACTCGATGTCGCCCTGGAGACAGGACCGCGCGGGGCGGGCCGTGCGGGGTTCCACGCTGACGCCCGGCCCGGCCGGTGCTCGGGGACCGGCCTCCACTCGCCCCGCCTGGCAGCGGGCGGCGGCGTTGGGGTGTGAGGCCAGACGCAGAGAAAGGGACAGGGCGTCCTCCCCGTTACCGCAGTAACACCCCTGCTGAGGCGCCCAGACGACGCTGTCCACGCGCCTCCGAGGACGCCCCGGATGGCCGCGCCCGCGCCCCGGCCTGCCCGGAGACAGACTCCCCACGGCGAGGCGTGGGCTGTCCCAGCAGAGCCCGGCCTCTCCCGACGCACACGGAGGCGGCAGACAGCCTGGTGACCAGAATCGTCCTCGGCACGACGAAGGTCACGCGCTGCTGACGACACCCCTTTGCCCAGGGAGAGAAATCAAGGGCCTGATGGTGTCGACCCTTAGAGATGTCGGGGTGTGGGGGGCTCCCAAAGCCAAGTGGGCAGCATCACGCCGGGCGGAACCCTCGGGCAGCGGGTTCGCCCGCTAAGCCAGCGTAGAAGCTCTGCTCGGAGAACGAGCTCACCCCGCCCTGCGCCCCTGCCCCCCCTTGCCACCCGGGCGCCCCTGCCGCAGCAGAGACCCCTCCCCTGCGTTCCCACGGCCACCCGTCGCTTGCTCAGAGGTCTGCCCTCCTCCGTGAGGGGGCGCTGTCACCCGCCTTGGGGCTCAGGCCCACGCGGGTGACCCCACGTTCTGCCGTGAGGGGCCGAGGTGAGCGCCACGCCCCCCAACGCAGCCACACACAACTTGCTGACAAATGTCTCACGGCGGCGTCCTCCGTGATGCCCAGTGTCGACGACCGGATGGACGTGCAGGGTCCGTCCCCCACGCAGCGGACCCGGGGCGGGGCTCTGCGGCACGCCAGGACACGGGGGCAGTGGGCGCTCGCTGCGCGGGGGACGCGGCCACCGCGGCCGGTCCCCACGACCGGGCCTCGCCCCGGCTCCCAGAGGGGCCGGTGCACGGGCAGGAAGCAGCTCTGTGGCGGCCGGGCGGGGGGCGCGGGAAAGGGGGCTCCTTCCTGCGACTGCTCCGGAACCCGCTGCGTGCCCGCACAGCCCGCTAACACACAGACACGCGCCGTGCCGCGCGCTCGGCGCCGACGTCTGAGCCTCGCGAACTGTGCATGAGCGAAAGACAGAATCCTGAGGGAAGCTAACGTCTCCGATCCGGGTTCGAGTTGAGAGCCGGCTACACCCGCCTCCAGGGAGCCACGGGCGCTAACGGCGCTTCCGCCGCCGCCGGGGGGAAAGCAGGAGCCCCCGAGTGGACGAGGGGGACCCGCTGCGGGGAACTGACGGCCGAGGGGACCCCAGGCAGGCGGCGTGACGTGGCTTCACAGCTACCCCTTCTGAGCTGCGATGAGGCATCTTCCACCTCCGGGTCTCCAGGCTGAACGACGAAGAGAAGGGGCGTCCCCGGACCCTCGAGGAATCCTGGAGAGCAACACGCGCACCGGGCCCCCCAAAACACAGCCGCACTGGGCCCCCCAAAACACAGCCGCACCGGGCCCCCCAAAACACAGCCGCACCGGCCCCCCCCAACCACAGCCACACCGGCCCCCGCCCCCAACCACGGCGCCCGACTGTGGACGCCTCATGGTCCTGCACACACAGCTCGACCCCACGCGAGGCCTCAGAAGCCCAACGGCCGGGATGTGGCGGCCCCGGGGCCTCGGGCGGAGAGACAGAGACACACAGGGCCCCCGCCTGCCGCCCCGCTGGCTCCCCGTGCTCCCCCTTCCACCTGGAGACCCCGCCCCGCTCCCACACGGGCCATCGGGGTGCAGCCGGCCGGCTCCGCCACACCCCCGGGGCCCTGCCCCCTGCGACCCCTGGGGGCCCCGGCTGTCCCCCCCTCCCGGAACCTCACGCCTCAGACCACGACTGCGTGGATGACGTGACCCTCCCTCGCTTCGGTCCCGCAGGACTCGCGCCCGCCGCGTGGCTGCGCGTCGCACACATGCCCGGTGCGGCCCAGGGCTGGGCCCCGCGCGAAGGCAAGGGCTCCCCCTGGCCAGGGACCTCGGCCGAGGGCCGCCGGCCCCGAGCACCCACCGGCCTCCCACGGCCCCTCCCTCCCCGCATCGCCTGCAGCACCCAGCTGAGCACCTGGCCCAGGCGGGCGCCGGGCGAGAACCGAACCCTGGAAACCACGGGCCAAGCCCGAAGCGCCCTGCACGCCTCAGCGGCACGGCCCTCGACACGACCGCCTCTCGGTGACTGCGTGGTCGGGGCCGGCAGGGCCGCGAGGAGGAGACGCAGGGGCAGCGGCCGGCCCGGGCCAGGGCCCCGCGCGGGGGCTGCGGAGACACGGCGGGCGGGCCGGCCGGCCTCCTGGGGGCGGGGCCGCCACCTCGGGTCCCTCCCGTGGCTAAAGCCAGTCGACGGGCGACGCGGCCTCCGTTTCCGCTGACCACGCGCACGAGGCGACCGACGGTCTTCCGTCTGGGACGCACCGCAGCCTGACACTGGGTGTGTCATGAAGTGGCCACGTGGGCCACCCTGTCCCGGCTGTCCACCAGCCACGCACACGCCAGGAGCGGCCCCATGGCCCCCATGGCTCGCACCCCGGCCCAGCCCCAGCGCACCCCGAAGCGCAGGGGCACAGCTCTGTCGGGACGTGTGCGTTAGAAAAGCCAGGACCGTGGCTGACGCATCTGGCTGACCGGTGCGGGGCGCGGGCGTCCCGGAGACTGGGAGAGGAGTAGTCACAGGCCACCAGCCCCCCAAACCCCCGGGACTGAGACGGGGCTTGGCCCAGGGCTTTCTGAGAGAACAGGGGGTAACAGGATGGAGAAGGAATCGGGCAGGACCCCCACATCTACCCGCCGAGACACCCCGCCTTTCCGTCCCCACTGGTCGTCAGAGGCCTGGGGCAGGGGCCACTTTGTCAGGGAGCAGGATTTCCGCCTCCGGAGGGTGGTCGGGGCCCTCGCGAGGGCAGGGGAGGGTGGCATCTTGGAGGGAGGAGAGGGGCGCACGGCCGCCAGGCCACACCCCGAAGAAACCAACCCCCACGGGTGGTTACGCTGCGAACGCGGCACTGTCCGCGCGCAGAAGGGAACCCCGCCGCGAGCCTGCCAGAGCACGCGCCCCGCCACGTCCCGGGGGGACCGAGTTACTCCACACGCTCGCTAGCAGCCTCTGGAAACTTCTGCACGCGGCCATCCACACACGGGCTGGTGGCCCTTCACTGTGGGGCTGTGTTACTGAAAAACCACTCTAAGAAAGTCAGGATTCTGCACTTTCTACGAGTAAAAAAGATCCAACTGTGTCGAAGAACCGATTTTTAGAAGCGCTTGCTCTCCGCCCAAGCCCCTGGGACCGTGGCCTCTCCTGGGAATGCACGTCCCCGGACAGGCCCGAAGGCCCCCGGGACCCCCGTGGCAGCAAGGCCCCGGCCTGGCCGCCAGCGGCACGGCCTCCCGGCCCCCTCCGTCCGGCTGCCAGCGTCGGGCCATGTCCACCCAGCGGGGCGGGCGCCGTAACGCCAAGCTCGCGCCTGGTCTCCGGGGCCTCCTCACTTGGGCTCAGGACGGCCGCACGCGCCTGCTTCAGCGCCTGCCCGGAAACGCGGCCTGACACCTGCCGGGTCCCCGGCGGCGAGCTGCTGGCCGGCCTGGCCGGGACGTGCACGGCGGCCTCATCCGGACACCTCGTCCCCGCCCTGCGCGCTGCACTCCGCTGGCCGCACGCGCGCTCGGGCCTCCGCGTGGGCACCCGCTGGCTGCCCCCCCACCCCTCCGCCCTCGGAAGGGCGGCGTGCACCCTCGCCCGCCGGGCACCCCGAGTCCGTCACGTGAGCCCCTCCTCTCCGAGACTGTCCTCCCTGGGCCCCCCCCCCCGGGTGCGTGGGGAGGTGGGGCCAGGCCCCTGCCCGCCTCCCCTCCCGGCCCACGTCCCGACGACCCTTTTGTCCTTTGGGGAAGATGAATGGCGGCCTGCCCCCCGCCACACTGTGTCAGGCTCGGAGCCGCAGAGTCAATGCCTTCACCTTGACACGGAAACTTTGTGATTTATCAGCTGGTCTCCCCTCCTGATGTGCGTGGCCCCCGAAGGCGCAGCCAATCAGGGTGCGGGCGCACACTTTGGTCACAGCCACTCGGAAAACCACCGAAGCCCCTCCGATGACAGACAAATGCGTCTTGTTAGCAACTGCCCAAAAGCGCTTGACTTGTACTAATAACAAAAAGGCCAAGCTGGTCACTGTGGGTCTGAAGACGAAGCGCCCTGTCACCAGCCTGGTTGGGAAATTAGCAAATAATGTTCTTTTCCTTGATAAATGGGTGACAGCTCCCTCTCACCAATCATTTTTAACATTTTGATGCGCGCCTATGATCCCACTGGAGGAGCAGAAAAGTTTGCTGGCCTCAATTTCCAAATGATGAATGGAGCTCTCTAAATGTGCGATTTCTGTATGAGGTACAGTTCATTTTAAGCAATTCTAGTAAATGGGTGTCACTGATTAGGACAAATCGTCTACTTGTGCAATAGCACAAACGGTGAGCCTCATTCTCCTGGCCTCCTTCGAGACCGAGGGAGAGGGGACCGCGGTGGCCCCGGGAGCCCCCGCGGCACCGCGCTTCAGGAGGGGACGGTGTGGGGCCTGCACGACCAGCACCCACGTCGCATGCCAGGGGTGAGCCGCGTGTCGCGGGGTCTGCGGCTGTGCCACCGGGCACACGGGACGCCGGGCGGGCACCCCGCCTTTCTCTGCGCCCCTGAGGAAGCCACCAACGACCCTGGAGACGGCCGCCCGGTCCCGCTGCCAGGCCTGCACAGCGGCCCAGTCAGTGGGGCCACGTCACCCTCTCTCGCCAGCGAGGACGCCTCCGACGAGGGCAGAGGTGGGCTGTGCCCGGAGGGGTCACGCCGGGGCGTGTTGTCCGATTCCCACGGGTTGGAGAGACCCGAGTCGAAGCGCGGGTCCTGGCCGGTTCCCTCCCACGACTCGCCCCGTCCAGAAGCAAAGGTGTCTGCCCTCCGGGCGACGGCGGACCTCCACTGACACCCTCCACCTGGGGCCCTGGAACCTGGGAGGCCAGCGCGGCCGCTACGCAGAGGGCCGGACAGGGAGCCGCGGGGCACGGCCTGGCCCACGGGCCGGGACGGACGCGGGGCGCCCGGAGCAGCTCACTGAATTGGCTGGAAGCTCCCCCAAAGTCCGGGACCCGTGATTAAAACATGTGTTCCTCCACCATGTCCACACATGTGGTTAGAAACGTGTAATCGAAATAATCAGGTGGTTTACATTTATGGGGACGTGCCAGCGTTCGGTTTAGCATGGTAAAAACGGTATGATTTGTGGGAGGCAATTAGGAATCATTTGCTGTGTGGATACAAGTAATTTGTTTGAGGAGCGCTGGCCTGGGAGACAGCAGGTTGGAGCTGGCAGTGGTCGAAGGCGCTATTGACTCCACAGTGTGTCACTGTGCTGTTGACAGACTCACATCTGAATGCACACAAAAGATCTTTAAAACACTTCAGAAACATGAGCGCCTTTCAAGCGGTGACGTGAAGTGGGGGTTAAACGGTGGAAGCCCGCCAGGGCATCCCGGGGGGCCCGGGCGAGGAAGCTGCCGCCGCGGCCGGCGCAGTGCCTGAGGACAGGCCGCCTCCCCCCTTGGCACGGCACCCACTTAAGGCACAATCTTTTTTTTAAAAAAAAAAAAAGCAAAAAGCATAAATACTGTATCGGAAAGAACACAAACTGTTAGCAATTACTGGTTGAGTAATGATTTCATAAGCTTGAAATTGAATGCACGTCTTTGCGCAGAAAATAATCATTTTTACGCCCCCGTCTAGGAAATAAATTGCAGACCTGAGCCTGGGCCACGCATCGAGCAGGCAAAGCCAGCCGGTGCCCGCCCGGGGCGCGGGGGCCACGGACTGCCCACGCCTCCCTTCGCAGGCGGGTTTGGCCCGTGGCAGACGGCACGCTGTTTTCTGGCGATCGCGATAATTTCTTTAATTGAGCAAAAGGAATCCCTAAAGCGAGGGTGGGCCGAGCGAGCATTTGGGTACAGGTCGGCCACGGGCGCCCCTGATGCGTCTCCCGGTGTGCTGGGGAACCACGGCGAAGCCACGCCGCCACCCACCAGCTTCCGCTGGCTTGTGCGACAGGAAACCTGCCGCTGAACGGGCGCTCCTGGAAGGCGATCGCACGCACGCGTGTGCGAGAACGCCTCGTCCCGGAGACGCGTCCGTAAAGCACTTTCTGCTCTAACGTGATTTCAGTCAGGGGCACGCAAATTCCAACTGGTCTTAATCACATAACACTGCGATGCTTCTATTCTAATTAAAAAATAATTTCTTTTACTGATCTTCACAATTGGACATGTCGCTGCCCGTGAGACAGCGATGGGGAGACGGTCCGGCCCATCCGTCCGCGCCGGGGACCCGGCCCACCTGCGCCGTGGGTGAGACGGTCCGGCCTGTCCGCGCCGGGGGCCCTGCCCACCTGCGCCGTGGGTGAGACGGTCCGGCCCACCTGCGCCGTGCGCTTCCCGGGCAGGGCCGTTCTGATTATTATTAAAGCGAACGGGGCACTCTCAGACAGACACTGACCTGAGCGCTGCTCTCAGTTATTAATTTGCACTACTTTTAAATGCAGCAACCATCTCATTAACTTAATTTTAGGGGCCCGCCCGCATACACTGCATCTCACGGCGGAGGAGGCAATTTGCTGCTGACTGGCAATCACACACAGAGTGATTGTTAATTCTGCTCCTAAGTGCCAGCCGCGTGAAAACGGTTCCTTCTCTCTAATTTTGACCTTCTTACAACGGGGGTGAGGCGCACTGGGAGTACAAAGGACTAGCAGGGAAGAGCTGGACATGTCGTTCGCGACGCGTTCTTTTAATTCGCCGTGCTAATCAACGGCCCGGCCAGCACTTCCCAAGGTAATTGTGTCTTGTAGTCGTGGCGGGCTGGGCGGCGGGGGCACCCACGCCCACTCTGGCTTGACTGAGCGGGTCTGATTCTGAAAACCCTGGCGTTTCTCAGATGCTGTAAACAGATCGTTTAGGCCTTTGCCCCCGGCGGGGGGAGGGGCCTCCTCCCAGCCCAGGTTCATTATCCCAGGGTGGCTGCCGGGTGGGGGGCAGGTCCGACGTGAAGGTGTCCCGGCAGCCTCCGGGCCGGGGACTGATGGGAGCCAGATGCCCAGGGGACGGTGCCCTCCCCGCGGGGCTGCGTGCCTGAGTGCTGACGTCCAGGAGGGCTGGCTCGGCTTTCGGGGGGTGGGGGAGCAATTCCCAGTGATTACTTCATTGTCCCCATCAATTTCAGGGCCACGCAAATCAGACAGAAGCTTCCAGGTCAGACAGGTTACGACCCCACCTTTCCTCTGCTCCCTGAGAGTGCGGGGGCCCAGATCCCTTACGCGGCGTTTGAAATGTATATTCCGCTAATGACTGGGGTGAGGGAGGCAAGAAATTAGCCTCCTGCTAGCGAAGGCCGAGCTCGCTGACCTGCTCCACAGCAGGCCCATTCGTGGGGGCTCTCGGTGGAGGAAGCCCCAAGGCCATGGGCGGCCAGGACCCTGACCTCTGGCCTGAGGGGCCCCATCGGCTCGGCGTGGACACCGCGTCCACGGGGGGGATGGAGGACGGGCCTCCGGACAGCGGGGGCGCTGCGGCTAGCGCGGGATAAACCCCTTCCCTCGGGGGGAGGAGAGAGAGCACCCCGCACACCCTGAGAGGCGGCTCCTGGCCAGGCGGGCGACCTGGAGGACGGTGAGCGGCAGAGGGAACGGCCCCGGGGCAGAGAGGGTGATGCCGTCCGGGCGGCCCTGGCACGTGGCACCGCCGGCCAGGGCCATGCAGCTCCTCCCCGCTCTCCCCGCAAACACGCCCGCCCCCGTCCACGCGCTCAGCCCCACCCGCCGCGTCCTCGGCGTCGACGGGCTGCGGGGCCCGGCCCTCTCGCCACCCCCTCCGTCTCAGACAGCGGCCTGCGCCTCTCCCCACGGGGGGCCCGCAGGGCGGGGCCGTGACCAGCAGAGGACCCGCGAGGCGCCGTGGGGCGACCACTTCCCCGGCCCTGCGGGGAGAGCCGGCGGCCTCCCCACGCACGGGCTCACGCGGGCCCCACACGGCAGACACGGGACACACCACACGGCTCCTGGGCGGGTGACAGAGGTCCTCGCCTCTGAGGCGCCTCGGGAAGGAGGCAGCAGTCGCTGGCCACCCCCTCGGGGCCCGCCCGGCCCCCGGGTCTCCGCGACAGCACAATCACGCATGAGGCCGAGCGCCAGCAGCACCTGGGGGGGGGTGGGGCAGGTCCACGGCCGGCAGCAGGCGGGGCACAGCGGGCGCCCGTGGCCCCCACAGCCGGGGGCTCGCAGGCCGGACACCCAGACAGGGGACGCCCAGCCAGCAGCGGCACAAGTAGGTGTGCCAAGCGGCCACCATGTCCGGCTGGTCCTGGCGCCCGGCCTCCCACACTGGCGGAAACACGCCCAGGCCTCAGGGTGCCCCAAGTTCTGTGACCCTGTTTCCTTCAGGTCTTCGACTATTAACACACGGGGTGCCTCACACTGGACGAGCTGCCCCCTCAGTCTCTGGGTCCACCGGAGGGCCCAGAGCACCGAGCCCAGGTCCCGCCCCTGCTCTGGGGTCCCTCGGGAGCGCATGCTGGTCCCCAGGGGAACAGAAGCCCCTGATGTGGGGCAGGTCCCCCCCTCCCACCTGGACCACGTGGACGGCTACTGAGCGCCGAGGGGCAGTCTCCTCGACCCAGGACGCCAGGGGTCCCTGGGTCCACCGGAAAGTGGACACTGGAAGAATTTACATTCCGTATTTCACACTCGACTTTCTCCAAATGGGGTGGGTGAGTAGCCTCTCTTCCCTCCTCAAACCCCAAAGTGGAAGGGACCGTGGGTCTGCCGTGTGGCCTGCCTGCTGGACAGAGGACAGGTCTGCACCCCAATGAAAGGCCAGACCTGCAGGGTACCCTGCGGCGGGTGACAAACCCCCCTGAGACCCCTGTCCCCATGCAGGCTCCGGCCACACGCCTCCCAGCCGCCCACACGCATCGGGGCCGCAGCTCCCTGGGGACAAGGCCTCGTCCCGCTCACCCCCACGAGCTCCCGGCAGGTGCTGTCCGTCGTTAAAAACACATCTCAAATGTCCCCTTTTTTGCACTTGGCTAAGACAGAAATCAAAACACGACCACGTCTCACACTGATGTATGGTCTTTCTCAGCAGCGACCTCAAACAAACTCTCGACTAAGCTCTCCTGTGGGGAGCAAGGCAGCTTTCAGATGACAAACTCTAACTTCAGAGGCAACTCCCGCCAGGGCCACGCGTTTGCCCGAGACCTCTGCAAGATACGGAAGCAGAAAGGCGTCTGCTGTGAGACCCCAGGCCTGGGAGCAGAGACCGGGCTTGGGCTGGAGGCCCCTCATTACGGGGCACGTGACTTAACCGCTGAGTCTCAGCTTGTACGAATGGGCAACAGTGACAAGACAGGGCGGCCACCGGGACGAGACGGAGGCCTCGGGCCCCGGCACGAGCCGAGCCCTGGGGCAGCTTCCCAGTGGAAGGTAGGGGCGCCCGGTACTGAGAACCCCGCGGCCCGGCCTTACGGGGGGGGGGGGAGGCCGAGGGCCGCAGAGGGGAGGGGCCCGAGGTCACGTGGCCAGTGGGGGCCACACCCGCCCGCGGCGTCTGCCCATCTCGGACGGGGTCGCGGATGCCGTGCGCGTGACGAAGGCCAGCCTGGGGGCCCAGCGCCCTCGCCTCGCCCCAGAGCCCCCCGCCCCCCCCCCCCCGCTTCGCCAGGAGCGGGGGACGCCCACTCACCGGTGTAGACGAACCGTCCGGGAGCACCTTTACAGAACTGCTTGGACTTGTAGGACAGGGTGACCTCGACGACGCCTGGGATGTGCCGCGGCGGCGTCTGCACCCGGATGGCGTGGGGCGTGATCAGCTGCGGAGGCACACGGGGCTCAGGGCGGCGCCCGCACTCACCGGCCGGGCGCAATTGCCAAAATGAGCAAAATTGGCCCCTCGTCCCGACGCCCCCCCTAGCTGTCACCGGGGACGCGGCATCTAGTGCTCTTTAAGGAAAACGTCTGCCAACGACCCGGGTTTTAGCTTGCAGGAAAGGCCACAGGGCATCATTCATACGAAAATTGCCCCCATATGTCCCCTTAAACCTGCTCCTAGTAATTCGAGCACTAATTGTTCCAGGGCACTGAGCGACCTCCTCCGGCGGGTTTGAAGCCAGCCCTGGGACGGGGGCTGGGCGCTCCGCACCCACCCGCCGGAGAAGCCCCCGCCGGCGGCCACTGCCGGCGACCGGGGGCCCTGGGGACGGGGTGCCCATGTCCGCGCCCGACCACGCCGGCTTACCTCGCTCCACACCAGCATGGTCCCGAACACGACTTGTAGGCCGTCGAAGAAGTTGTCTCCGATTATGATCACGGTCGCGCCCCCCGTGGTCCAGCCTTCGCTGGGACTGATGGCCTTGATGCACGGAGTGGCTGCTCACGGGAGACAGAGAGGCCGGACCTCAGCCCGCCGGCCACACCGCCCACCTCGGGCCGCCCGCCGGCCACGCCGCCCACCTCGGGCCGCCCGCCGGCCACGCCGCCCACCTCGGGTCGCCCGGCCGGCCACGCCGCCCACCTCGGGTCGCCCGGCCGGGCCTCCGGGCGCGCGCAAAGGGCAAGCGCAGACCGGCGTGTGGATGTGTTTAAAGCAAAACTATTAAATGTTTTATAAAGCAAAGGCCAAGCCACGAATACTAGTGAGCAAGGGAAAAAAAAATGGCTTGATATAGCAAATTACGTGTCAGGGCAAATATGACTATTACAAATGATTAAGCATCGCATGCATGTGGCACGTCGATTTATCTGCTCCGCTGTTCAGATCTAAGCAGAGTCAATCAAAAGGTTGTTGAGGGAGACGGGGGAGCAAATGCCTCGCATTTCGATTCCTCATAAGCGGCTAATTGGGTTGGGTTTTTCCATCCGCGAACTTTGCCTTTTGGTTCAAAACTTCATTTTCCTCTGTCACTCTACAATTACTACTTTTCACTTTTCATCAGGAAAAAAAAATCAAAAGCGCTATATTAATACTTTTGTCAAAGGTACACATTGTACATCGAAGACTGTTTGTCGACAGGAATCCCCGCGCCCCTGGCCTGACCTCTCTTTGTCTCCCGAGCCCTCGCATTTGCATGAGTTATTACAATGGCTGCTGAGGCCTGGCCTGCTCCAGGCTGGCCTGCAGGGGGGCGGGGAGGCCGCGGCAGAGGGGGGGGGGGGGCGGGGTGGAGGGGCCAGGAGGCCACAGCTGGGAGGCCTGGGGCAGGCCGGCGGGGTGCTCCCGGCCCAGGGCCTCGGCAGGCCGAGCGGGGCCGGCAATGGCCGGCCGGCCCCGGCCTTCGATCAGCCCTCCCCGCGGTGTTGGAGGACCGCGCCTGCTGCTCTGCTGGCCCTTTGCAGGCAGGCCAGCACACAGAGGCGCTCTGTGGACACACGTCCACTGCCTGTCACTGCGCGGGGCCCCGCTCTGGCCCCCGCAGGGCCTTCTCTGCCTGGTGGGGCGCCATCCCCAGGGCTGTGGGCCAGCTCGACCCCTCCTCCTGTGGAACCCCAGGGAAGAACAGCTGTGGAGGCCTGTGTGATGGGTGGCTAGGTGGCCCCTGATTTAGCCAGGCCTCCTAATGTCGTCTGGACACAACCGTACCCCAGGTGGTAGGCGGCCCGGGCCAGTCCTCCAACCAGAGAGACAAGGACGTCCCCACCGGGTCCCTGGGCCACCCGCGGGTGGCTTCCTCTTCCTCCCGGCGTCGCGGCGGGACGGGGTGAGGCTGAGTGGAGATGGAGGACTCGGCCTTCGGGGTGCTCCTCCATCGCTCCCCAACGACCCCTGCAGACACGCGTCCAGAAGGTCGTCTCTCAGCTCAGGAACAGAACGCGGCGGCGCCGAGCCGCCCAGGCGCGGGTGGGCCCGCCGGCCAGGTGCAGACGCGCGCCCTCCAGCGGACGGCTCGGGCCTGCTGAGGCTGCTCGTCCTGCCCCGTGCAGCTCCCTTCAAATAAGCCGCCTTCGCGGACGCCGGGCCGTCTCGTCACCGTTAGCCATTGCTGTCGCGCAGCCCGCAGCCCGCGACATGCGCCCGCCTTTGTTTGCTTTGATGCCGGGCCCGCGGGGGCGATGTTTGCTCACTCCGAGCGGGTCTCCTGGTGCAGCGGCAGCACACCCTGCGAGCCTGCCCTTAACTAGCGCTGTTGACTTCATGCTAATAAGTTCATACAAATTTTCATTTCTGAGGCTTCCGAATGACATTTGCTTTTCTTAATTGCATGGAGAGCATTTGAAAAGGATCAGCTCTCTAAAGACTGACAAGTCTCCTCCAAGGGGGTGACCTTCATCAGCACAGCCAATTATGGCAAATAATTCAGAAAAAAAAAATTACAGTAAACAAATTTACTTTGGAGGTGAGAAAAGAGAAAAAAAAAACATCCCAGATCCCGAGCACGCACAGGGGACGGCATCTGGCGGCGGCGGCGCGGTGGCCGGCCACGGCGCCCCGGAACGCGGCGGTCCCGAGCGCGAAGGGCCCCGGGCCCGGCTGGCCCCTCGCGCCGCCGGCCGCCGCCCTCCGCCCGCGTTCCCACGCACACGTAGAGAGGGCACGTGTGTTCGGTGGGGACCACAGCGAAACGAATCACGCGGTTGGTGCTGGGGACCGAATGGCCCCCGCGCACGACGCACGGCCGGAGACGGGCGCGGTGGGCGGGGGTGGCGGGGCGGGGGGCCCCGCGTGCGCGCAGCTCCCTCCCCGGGCCCACGCGGGCCGCGGCCCGGCCACGGCCCCCCGCCGCCCCGCCGCCCCGCCGCCCCCGCCAGCCCCGAGCGGCTGCCTCTGACTCGAGGGCGCCTCCCTCCGCCTCCGCGGCCGGGGGCGCGGCCTTCGCCTTGCCCCCCTCCTGCCCGCTCCAGCCCCGGTGCCCGCGTGGTCTGGCTCGCCCAGTGGCCAGGCTGCCCGGCGGCTGGGCGAGGGTTTCCAAGGGAAAGTAAGGCGACTTGACCACAACACTGCCCGGCCTCGGCTCCTCGCGGGCCCCTCCACCGCGTCCAGGGTCCTGTTGGTAAACAGCCCCCCGCCCTGCCGCCCGCTCGTCAGCGGGCTCTCCCGAGTCACACGGCAGCATTTGTCACCTTCGTCTGCATCCACAATATTGAGGCACTCAGACAGGCCTGATCTTGCCTCACGAAGACTCCTTTGTTCTGCCTGCTAAAACGTCTTGTAATTGTGCTCGGGACGTCCAGATGGCTGGCTGACACTCCAGCTGATAGGATTATACCTTTTACCTCTCCTAGAGCCATCTGTTCCCCCTCACCCGCTCAAGCCCTGCAGCCTGGATTCGGCGTCCTTATTGCATAAACCTAACCGCATTACGGCGCTTGGCATGCAAATCGCTCCGCTGCGGGCCGGGTGCTGGGCAGGGCTCACGGAAGGTTTAAACGGGGCCGGAGTCGCTGACGGGGGGACAAGTGACGAGGAAAAAACGACGAAAGCCCGGGCTCCGCCGGCCGCGCTGGAAGGTGGCCGGGCCGTCCTCCCCTCGCCGTGTCCGGCGCTGGGAGCAGGCTGCCCCGCCTTCTGTGTGCTCCGAGGACGCGGTGGCAGGCGTCCACGGCAACAGCAGGGGACTCGCGGACTTGGAGGCCGTTGCGAGTGTGTACACACTGCTGGTGAATATTGGATGACGGGATAATGAGGTGTGAGCCAGGAGAGGCTGCACAGAAGCAGAGAGCTGCGGCGTAGGGGGGCGCTTTCTCCTTAAAGAATGTGGGACTGACTCGCGGCCAAGAGCCACCCGACGGTATGCCCTAACCGGACGGGAGGAGGGAAGCGGGCCCTGGGAGACACGCCCAGACCCAAAGATGGCCTTCCCGCCTGTCTCGGGAAGTGCCGGAAGCGCGGATACGTCTCCTTGCGAGACGGAGCCCAGGCCAGGCTGCAGCGCCCTCGAGAACCGGGCGTCGGTTACAGAACAAAACCCTGCTACTGAGGACAAATGTCTTTCTCACGAAGACCTACGTAGGCTAGTTTTCAGAGCCACCTCTGTGCGTTGGAAAATGAGAAGCCACTTTCTGGGGTGGGACAAGGTGCTTTGATCTCTTTGCGAGAAAGTGACTTGGTTCCAATGTTGATTTAAAAAAAAACAAACAAACTGAGGAACAAACATAAAAAAAAAAACAACACTGATCAAGATTGCATCTGCAAACAGCTTTTGATTGGCTGGGTTTTATCTCCCAGGCACCCACTGGTGGCCTTCGTTTTTCTGAATGTTGCACTTTCTGCTTACAGTCAAATGCTTTTTCATGCTACGTACAAAAATAAATACTTGTGCTCTGGTCATGTCATCATAGCTCATTAGAGGAGGCCGACTTTGGGCCTGGGCTGCCGGCTCACGCCAGGCCTCCTTGAACCCGCTGCGTTGCAAGCTCCAGCTCTCTGGGGAAGCGAGGGCTGAGGATGGGGACTCAACCTTCTTAATTGTGAGCCTCATTAGCGATGGTTGCTAAGCAAAACACACACCTACCTTCAGTGCATAGGAAGCAGATAAACAGTACGTCACAGATTCTAACGACCCTGGGGCCCAGGGCGACCTTTAATTATTATACTTTTGTTCTCGTGTACCTCAGTCATTAATGCAGAAAAACAAGTGAGTTTATTTTTGTGGACCGCAGCAGATCCACGAGTTTCCTTCCAGGTTTTATGCTGTGTTAAGTGCAGCCCCAGAATCCAGGGCCTCGGGACGGAGGGTTTGTCCTGACACCACTTAGTTTGAAGGGCTCTTTGCTCTAAAGGAGTTCATCCTGCTGTTTTGTTTACAATTCAGTTTAAACGACAACAACAAAACACGTTACTTCCTCAGCAGCTCCCATCGGTCAGACTCTCGCGGTCATCACGACGCGCCTGGCCGAGGGGGGTGGCCGGTCGCGTGGCCGCGCGCGGCAGGGCCCCGGCCCGCGTGTCTGGGTGCGGCGCCGTCCAGGGCACCTCCCCCGCCCGCCACACGCACCAAGATCCTCCTTTTAACAAGCAAAACAAGAAGCCCGCCCCTTGGAAGCGTTTGGTACAGACACCTTGTGCCGCTTGCCTCGCCCCCCACCCACCCTCACGCGTGACCCCTCGCTCGCCCTGCCCCCCGCCCGGGGCAGGACATGGTCCTCGGGCCCATTCTGAGCTGATGGGATGGGCTGTTACCCCCCTGTGTGCACACCGTGTCTGGGAATGACCCTGCGGATGGGGCTCTGGACAAGCCAAAACAAAACCAAGTAAATTAAAATTTCAAGAAGAGCTCTAAGCAGAACCTCGCTTAGAAACAAACCGGCCGACACGGTGGAGGCCCGGGCGGGCGAGGAGAGTCGGGGAGCTGCGCCCCGTAAAGCGAGCGGCCGGAGAGGACTCTGCCCCCCGTCGACTCTGGGGGCGGGGGCGGGGGGCACCCAGGCCCCGCTGGGCACGGGTGGGGGGCCTGGCCAGCGAGGGGGCCGGGGCGAGTAAGGAAAATCGACATGAATCAACATAAAGAATGGTGCAAAGGAAACGAAGCATCGCAAATAAAGAGAGACATGTAACATGTGCCTACCATCGTCCAGATAGGAAGGGGCCGTACCTTCTGACGGGTCGAGGCGGCGGGCCCGCCGCCCGTGCTTGGAGTTGTTGTGCACAAACATGTTGTCAGACACGGCCAGCACGTGGCCGTCCACGTTGACTGTGGTCGACACAACCACCTGCGGAGACGGAGCAGAGCTGAGGCCGGAGTCGGCACGGGGCGCACCGCGGAGGCGGCGGGGGAGCCAGCGGGGGCACCGGGCGGGGGCACCGGGCGGGGGCCCGGCCACCGCCCGGGCCGGCGCGGCCCGCGGGCCGCTGGGCCGTTCCGTCCGGGTTCGACTCCATTGCTTCTCTTCCACGCCTGCTACCTAATTACAGTTTAATCTCCTATTATGCTAACAAGTGAATTCAATGCAGAGAAGCCTTCTTCTTAGCCATTAGCTTCAAAACGCCCCCTCTGGCCACTCATTTTAAAGCTGCTGTTTTGATCGATCTGTTCACATATTGATTCGATAGTTTATCTAATTAGAACTTAGTCCGCTTGAGACTGTCCTCCCTCGAAAACTTGTGAGAATTCAGTTGCCAAAAAGACAAAAAAGGCTTCGTAAAGCCGAGGCGTCCCCGCTGCCCACACTCTGCCACCCGAACTCGCCCTCACAGCCCGTGTCTGGCAATTGGCTTGTTTGCCTCTGCCAAGGCCAAGGTGACTATGAACAGTGAGAGGAACCCGGGGAAAGTACCCTTTCTCGAGTCGCCTGCAAGGGTGCGAGGGCCCTGACAGCCCCAGGGACCGTCCTCTCTGCTGGAGTGACAGGCTTCCCACCCACGTCCAGCCCCAGAAGGCGGACAAGGCAGGGAGGTGGACGGCCTCGCTGACCCCGCACACCTCGCCAGGGGCCCTGGGACACGTGCCCCAGCGAGGCGGCCAGGGACGCCCTCGGGACGCGGGAATCACTCCCGCCTCATGATCCTCCTTTCACAAGGGCCGTCTGTGTGGCGGATTCTCTCCAGCGGCTGGAGCGGCAAAGACAGGGGCCCCGGGGCCCGTCTGCACCCCGAAGCAGGTTCACGAGCTGGGCCTGGGTTGAGGGTGCAGGGAGCCTGGCGCCTCGCTGAGGGTGGGCAGCAGGGAGGGCCAGCACCCCCAGGGAGCACCCCCCACAGAGAGACGTGCGGCGTGAGCGGGTGAGCGGGGCCCCAGCAGGGCCCACGTCCGCGTCCACCCCCCGCGCTGGGCTGTGTGTGTACAGACACACCCCTAAAGCGCCCACGAGCGCCGAGGCCGCCGGGGGCCTCAGCGACGGAGGACACAGCCGTGCGGGCTCAGATGCACACACCGCCCAAGACGCTAACCGTCGGGGTTCGTGGGGCGCCTGGGCCTATGCGGGAATTCCTGGCACTGAGAGATGATTCTGTAGACCTAAAGCTGCTCTAAAAACAAGTTTATTCATAAAAAAAAAAAATAAGTCATATTTTTAAGGGCTCGATGAAAGCCTACGTTGCATACGTACACAGGATTGCGCGTTAGTAAGTCATCTTTTATTTGAAAACCTCTAGGGCCCCACAAGCAGACGAAAGTGGGTGCAGTACCCACTGCACCCCCAGGGGCTGTCTTGCTGGGGTACAGTTCTTGACGAGCCTACTCCATGGGCACTGCCAAAATTTTGGGGGCCTCCACCCCATCGGGCCACTCTGAGCCTTGAAATGCTGCCAGGCATAGATCCGGATACCTTTCTGGCAGCTGCCCACAAGGTGGCCTTCTCCCCGGCCCTGGTCGGGGGAGGCTCGGACACCACCTGGGTGCCACTCGGGGCCTGGCCGCTCTGCCTGGAGGACGCACGGCTGCCCGCGCCGACCCTGACCCCGGCGCCCTGCCCCCACCCCGCCCCGCCCCGTCCTGGGGGTGAAGGAGCCAGCATGTGCCTGCGCAGGACATACGGACACACCGCCAACACCGAGACGCGGCCTGACCCTTTTCAAGTTCCTACAGCACGACATGCTGAAGAAACAAGAAAGGTAAAAATAAAATAAAGGACAGTCTCTGCTCTGTCGTCTCTATATAGGTCAGCCGCCAAGGGAAAAGAGTGTAGTTCAACAAAGAGAAAACAGACAAGCTGTGTTTTGTTCCTCGGCTGTGGCCGGGCCCGCGGCGCACCTGCGGAAAGGTGCTCGGCTCGTGACACCACCGGCAGTGCCGTGTGAGCCCTGACCTCCTGCTAAGCCCGGTCAAACCTCCGCGAGGCGGGGAGATTAGCTGGGGAGACCGGAGCAAGTCTTTCTAGGAGCTGTGGGCTCCACTTGTAACTGACGCCGCGTTGAGCCATCGATGAACTACTGTGTGACTCGGCTCCGCTCACACGGATCAATGGCGCCTGCGAAGGCCATGGACGCAGGCCCAAATGTCCGCCAGAGACACTGCCCACAGCTTCGGGGCACGGCTCTGGCGAGCCTGCGGACCCTCCTCTGACTGGCTGGCTGTCTGTAAGGGCAGATGCCACATGTCCCTAAAAGACTGAAGCAGAAGTTAAATTTCTAAAACCACCTTCAGCAACTTGATGGTGAACTCACCCCATCTGGCAGTCACTGCCATTAGCAGGCAAATCCCTCTCTGGCTGGTAGGGACCAGCAACAGCTTTGTGACCCGGCCCAGAATCTTTTTACAACTAAAATCAGCAAAATAATCCATCATGTGTACAGAACACCCTTCATCTTGAAGTAACCTCCGAATCACTCACAAAGGCAAGAAAAATACAAAATTTGCAGAGGCATCTGACAGGTGTGGCTCCCTTGGAGGTGGGGGGGGGGGGGCAGGCCTTGCATATCCCCGACAGGCTGACCTGTGGCTCTGCCCCCGGAAAAATACACCAAATGACTGACCCTTGAGAGGCCTCCAGCACGGGCCCCAAATGCTCGTCACTGGGCCTGGACAGCCACATGTAACAGAGGAAACGGGCTAAATCAGATGCTAATGTTAAGAAGACTATTTGAAAAAAAGTCCTAAAACAGCCATTTTGAGACACCCCCCCCCCCATGGGACTTACCACGGTAGAAAACAAGTGGGAACCTGGTTAGCCTACGGTCCGGGGTGCCCGCCCCGAGGGCGCTGCTAGTGCCTGGGGCGGCAACGTGGCTGAGTCCCCGGGGCTGCCCTCCGCTGCCCGTGGGCCACGGCCGGGCTCCGGGCCCGGCACGCCGCAGATGCCCGGGCACCGTCAGGGCATTCGGGTCAGCCAGCGGGCCGGTTCTGGTCGCTCCCCAGCCCCTGAGAGCTAAGGCCGTGTTCTGAGGCGCATATGACATCGCCGCTCAGACTCCGCGAAGCCGGCCCGCGGCCGCGTCCGGGGGAGCCGTACCTGAAATCTCCGCATGTCTCGGGGGTTGCCCGCATTCTTCAAACAGTTCTGATTGCACTTGAGGAAAAACTTTAGAAAGAATCTACGGAAATACAAAAAATGGATATTTGTTAGGGTCATCAGACAAAAGACACGACGCTCCGAGACACGTTCGCTGGGGGGCCGGGGAGGTGGCCACACGGACCACGCCACGCGTGAGGCCGCGACTCACACGCCCGGTCATCGTGGGTGCCAAGCTCCTGGACCACAACTGTGGCCTGGAGCGGCCACTTCTTGCCTGGGGTTTTGCACGAGTGACCGTTAACCAGTGAGCAAACACTCGCCCCAGAGGGGCTGGCGGCAAATAAAAACCTGGGACGCCTAGCTAAACTTGACTTTCGGGCAGCTTGTGTTAGGATGAGTTATGCTGCGGGACATACCCATCCTGAACGATTATTCCTCGTTTATCCGAAATTCAAATTTACCTGTTCCTGCTGTACTCCGCCTGGCGGCCCAGCCCCAGGGGCACTGCGGCCTCGGCAGACACACTGCAAAGGCGGACTTTAGAAGTCAGAAGAGGTACGACTCTTCAGAGAAGAAAGGGTGGGGGAGTGCTGTTTTAGGGGCTACAATGCGTTTTAGGGAGATGTATGTGTTTCTGGGGACAATCGGCGCCTTTGCTGTGGTGATGAAACCGCTACCCGGGCAGAGGGCAGGAGAGACGCGGGCACCCCGGGGCACACGGGCACCCCGGGCACACGCGGGCACCCCGGAGCACATGTGAGCATGGTGTGCGTCCCGCCACACCCTGCCCTTGGCATTGAGGCGTGAGGATCCCGGGGTCCTGACAGCGTGCTGAGATGCCGTGACAGAAACGGCACGTGCTGGCCCCCCATTCCCGCACACTCGGTGACAAGCGCAGACGCTCCAGCTCAGAGGACGGGCAGGGGGAGCCTGGCTGCGACTCATCCACAGGGACAACAGGGTTTGCCCCTGCACCCCCTCTGCCTCATCTCGAGAAGGCCACGTCCGCCGTGAGCCGAGGCAGGGGAGCCTCCACGCTGACATCCACTCTCCTCGGGGGTCGAAGTGTCCTGTCCAGCCGGGCCCCACGCGAAGGTCTTCTCCGTCTGCTCTCCGCACAGCACCTGGCCTACTCGATGCCGATGAAGTTTCTGTGAAGTTTCACGTGATTTCCCTGAACTTGACCTTGTGCTGTTCCTTGGTGACAACAACCGTGTCCGAAAACAAACGGCCTCAGCAGACTGAGCCATTTCTCCAACGCGTTCCCAACGCATCGCGACGCCGTTCGCCAGGGCGGAAAGCCCCGCCTGGCGGGAAGGGGAGCGCGGGCACCGCCCGGACGCCCTCGCGTGCGGCGGCCTCGCCACCTCGGGCCGGGATCCACACCTTTTGTTAACTCGCCTCACCTGTGCGCTCGGCTCACACTGCCTCTGCCGCCATCTGCCATCGGCGCAGGAAGTCACTTGATAGTCCACCCACCAATTTTCCCTAACAACTGCCGTGCAATTAAACCCCACGCGCTCCGGGCGAGGTAAATTAGGCGCACCTGCGGCCACGCTGCTCCGCGCGGCTTCAGAAGGGGCCTAACAAGGTGAGGGCGGCACAGAGTCATCGTCCTGTCAGGCAATTAGGTCCTCACTTCGGGGACGGCCACGCAGTGCGATTATGCCACACATCACCACCCGGCTAATCTGAGCAGCGCCGCCTGGGAGGCTGCCGGCCTGCACGGGCCGCCGCGGAGCCCCTCCCGTGACGGCCGGCTCGCCCCACCCAGAGGGGGCTTCCTTCAACGCCTCGACGTCCGCTTAGCAGCTCCCCCTCCCACCTCCGAGCAGGCAGAGCAGGTGTGGAAGGTCCGGCCGGCCGCGGCCGCAGCGGCGCGGGGCGCGGGCCTCCCCTGCCCTCGGGGTCGGGTCAGCCAAGCTGGGGGCCGAGCCCCAGCAACGCTGACTGTTTTCCAGGGTTGACTCTGGGGCCGGTGTGCACACACGTGCACACACACGTGCACACACACGCGCACAGATGCCAGTGCACAAATGCACACATGCACGTGCACACATGCTCGTGCAGCACACGCGTGCTCTGCACTGCACACATGCACACGTGTGCACACGTGCATGCATGCACATACATCCACATACACATGCACACATGTGCGCGCATGCTCGTGCGGTGCACACATGTGCATGCACATGCTCACACGCACAATGTGTGCATGTGTGTGCAGGGCACGTACGTGCACACGTGTGCGTGTGTGCACATCCACATACATGTGCGCAATGCATGCACACATGCTCATGCGGCACACGTACGTGTGCTCATGAATGCGGTGTGTGCATGTGTGCGAACACACGTGTACACCCACATGTGTGCGCGCGCACGTGCACACGTGTTTTGGATGTGTTCGTGGAAGCTTCCCTCCTACTCCGACGTCTCGAGCAGTGCCAGCACTGGGCAGGGTCCGCAGCGTGTGGCCCCAGACCGCAGAGCCCCTCTCCACCCATCACGTCCCGAGCACACACACCAGGTAAGGGGCCTCACACTTACTTTCCACCCTCGTTTTGGCTACATTTCACTCAAAGACCCGATCGAGCCGCGCGGGGCGGCGGCGCAGCAGGGCCAGCAGCCCGTGACCGCTGACACTGCCCCGCCGCACGCGGGGCACACGCACGAGTCCCGCCAGCCGGTGCCCAGGGACGGGCGCCGGGGCGGCGCTCGGGGAGCGGTGAGGAAAGCAGGCGCCCCACGTGCAAAGCCGCATGGTAAGTCTCATCCTTGACTCAACTGGCCTTTGATTGGCTTTTTCCTAAGAAATATCTGACGACCACTTTACATAGCTTACTTCCAGGGTCTGGTACACAAAGGATTTAATACTCTTGTTATGAAAGGAAAAATCTTTCCTATGTCAGAAAATCTTTGGCTTTAACACCAATAAACTCTTTATTACTGCTAAACATGGATTTGCTGCTCGATGGCAGCGGCGATAAAAACCCTAACCTGTCATTAGTACCTCGCGCTTAATTGTGCACCGTGCGCTTCCCGCCGCAGCTGTTGGCCCATCATCAAAATGACCATTATGTACACTAATCCCCTGACCCTGTCTTTATTTCCCTAAAGAGTCATCATCTTCCACAGTAGGTACGAGAGTAAATCAAGCTTGAAATATGGGCTTTATTTACTTGTGTCTCCCAGGCAGGAAAGAAGGCAGCAGCTCGGGGCACAGGCCGGCACACCCCAGTCCTGTTCTGCTCAGAAACGGCACACGGGGTCCCGGAAAGTTCTCCGGGGCACTTAGGAGGGGGCCAGGTGTGCTCTCGTCACTTCCGAAGTCAGGCGTCCCCCGTCGGGGTGTTCAGGGCACAGGAGGGAGCGCCAGAGGGGACCCCGTCCGCTCGTGAGAGAAGAGCAGGTTCCGGCACCCCCAGAATGAGGCCTCGGCACCTGTGCCCAGGACGGCCGTGACCAGGGAGCCACGGGGCCCGGCAACTGACATCCGGAGTCTGAGCAGAAAAGTCCCAGCCCGCCCTCCCCCCGGGGGGACGGCCCCACACGCCTGTCCCACACCGAGCCACGGCCGCTGAAGAAAGTCAAAACTCTGGTCCCCGTGGCATCGGCGCCAGAATCAGCTCAAACAACCCCGCGCTCCCGGAGCGCGGCGGGCCCGAGACGCCTTTCAGGCCCCGAACTAATAAGAGGCGCCCAGTCTAGGTGTCGGGCGGTGAGGGGCAGGCCCCCACCGCAGCAACTCATTTCCAAGTCGGCTCCATTTCTGTGTGTTTAAGCTATGAATTAGTTCATTTATATTTACTTTTATGAAGCTGATTACCCAGAGCTTCTCTATCTGATGAAAATCATTTTAATTGTAGTGCGAGGCTCCTGTGTAATATCCATTACATTATGAACCGTTTAAATTCTACAGGGGTATCGTGCAAATTGGCCCTTTGTGAGCGAGCAGGCAATTAGGACCAAACAGTCCTCCTCCGAGCGGCTACAGAACTTTGTGGCGTTGCTCAGGACAATCGGAAACAAAGGAGGCTGTTTAATTGTAATTTAATGGAATATCAAGGAGTCCGTGGCATTCGGCGCTGGCAACGGAGAGCAGGAGAGAAAAATTAGCTGCAATTACGTTTGATTAAAGCCATCCTTCTCAATAATCAGCGGTCCTGACAGGCCATGGGGCTCCAGTGGGCTCCAGGATGGCAAAAGGTGTTGGGCGATATTAGGGCCAATAAAGGGGATATTAGCATAGCTAATTACAGCCCTGCAAAGCCCGCGAAGGGGGCCTCTGTGTATTGTAATGTGGAGAATAATTGGCCGAGGCCGTTATCAATCACGTAAGGGATGAACCTGGTTTGTCAGGGAAAGGCGGGGGAGACCGTTTCACCTGACACCGTCCCTCTGCCTCCCGTCCCGGCAGCAAAGAACTTGCCCCTTTTACCAAAAGCTGTGGCCTGGCGGTGACGGACCGCTGAGGAGACCGCGGCCCCAGGTCCTCGGCACCGGCCCTGTCCCCTAACCGAGGCTCCCAGCCGCACGGTGACACTTTCGTTCCCTCCGGCCAAAGGAGGGCCGGGCTGTCTCCTTGGAGAGCCGGGGCACTCCGCTGACGGGGGCAGGGGGCGGGCGCCTGGCCTTTGGCGTGTGGCTGGCACACGTTGGAAATCGCCGATTCTCAGCCTCTCAGAAACCCTCCCTGCCGGGATTTTTAAAAATTTTTAATTGTCACTTTTTAGACTGTTGCGAGGTTGATCTTGACAGAGCTTGGAAGCGTGACAGCGTGCTCGAGGAGCGAGCCTGAGTGGCCGGGTGACGCAGGACGAGGGGTCCTCGGCCGCCACCTCGGCACAGGTGAAGTGCCACTCAGAGCCGAGGGCCCGGGCCCCCGCGGGCCCCTCCGATCTGAGCTCCAGCCCCGGGCCCAGCAGGCCCACCACCTCTTCTGGCCCCAGACACCGGAAACCCGAGTCAGGAATGAAAAAGGCTGGTCTCTTCCGTGAGTGGCGGGGGGCTCACTCTTCTGTTTCAGGGCAGAGGTCTCAACACGCAGCCAACGAACGTGGCGATGGACGGGCCTCCGTGCCATCCAGCAAAAGCCCAAGGTGTTCGTGTGCGAATCACGGTGCCGACGGCTTCTGGAGGGTCCTGGGAACTGCAGACGCCCCATTTCGATGGAGTCTCCCCCACCCCCATTTTTAGCTGTTGAATCCAGAAGGCAAAGCCAGGATATTTTAATACGTAAACAGCCTTGACAAGAAAAAGTCAGCGTGGAACACCAACCGGAAAACGTGGTCGTAAAAGTCACCACCCACTGGTGGGTGCGGGAGCTGGGGGGCAAGGACAGCGTCGGGGGGCTGCCTGAGGGGCTCGGGGTTCCTTGTGGGGTGATGGAAATGTCTGGAACTAGACAGCTGGTGGCCGAAGCTCCCTGTGAACGTCCCAGATGCCGGCGAATGCTCACTTCGAAATGGTCCGTTTCCAGCTGTCACACCCTTCCCGCCCCTCACGACAAAAACGTCCCCACCCCCAGAGAGAGAAGGAGGGCCAGCCCCCGCGGGGGGCCGCTGCCTGCCGCCCTGACGGAGTGACTGCACTCTTGGAAAGAAATAGTTAAAGAGTCAAATTAAAAGATAGAGCCTTGAAGAGACTCTTCTCTGATAAGAGAGTGACCAGTGGAGTGCTTCCTCGAAGTCCCTGCTAATTACTGGAAGTCCCCGAAAGCAGTGGCCGCAGCTGTGGCGGGCGCGCGCCGGCCATCAGTGGCTGCGGTATCGATCCCTCAGCAATCCTAGCTGATCGGGTCCTGCGCTTGGAGACAATGTGCCTCCTGCGCAAACCCTGTAATGAGCAGCTCCTACACCAGCCTGCATTCTGCTGACATCAGATCTGTGCTCTCAGATAGTACACAGGTCAATACGTATCGGATTTCCAAAACGCGAGGGTCTTAATGCCGGGCCTCTCCTCTTCTCCCCCTCCTGCCATGAGCTATTACGGGGCTCACGTTCTCTAATGCCAGACGGGAGGAAAAATCTGGTCCATTAGTCTGATTTATTCTTCAAATATGCCATGACAAATCGCTTTAACACCAGACTTATTAAATTCTTGTACATTTCAAGTTATGGGTCTCATACACTGTGGTGCCTCGGTGACGTCACCACGGAGGGGGCAGAGGGTAACGGCGCTGGCTTTTACAGCTGTGCCCAGATGTCCTTTGTGAGCCCCCCCCCCCACTGGGACGGAGGTCTGGGCTGCCTGGCCCCCCTGGGCGGGTCCCCGTGCTCCGCGGGCCCTGGCCCCCGCACGCGCGCTGTCCTGCGTGTGAGCGCGACAGCCAGGGGCTGCGGCTCGCCCCGCGGCTCAGCGCCCCCTGGCCTTTGTCTGGACGGCCCGCTGCCCGGCGGCGCGGGCTGTCTCCGGTGGACGAGAGCTATTTCGCTCCCCCTTGCCGTAGTAACCACACTGCATTAACAATATTTGTACTACAATCACCGAGGGACCCACTTCCCAGATTCTATCACTTCTTTATCTCCTGACAAATACCTCACTATCGAACATTATTAGGTTTAGAAAATTAACCCTCCGCGGTCTGGAGCCAGGCTAGGCCCCTCCGTCCCTCCGAAGGGCCTTATCGCTAAGTTTCTGCTATAATGGTTTTTCTTTTCATCACAATTTCAGCAGCGGCTGTCAAGAGGCACTTACAGATACCACGATCTTGTACTTCGGCAACGATTCTCATTAAAATGATGCCAACGAGATCTGATGGGATTTAATAGCTTTGCCGGCCAGTCCCGCATCCAGCCCCCGGGTGACCCCACCCAGGCCTCTTCCCGGGGAAACGTGTACGACTCGCCTTCAACTTTTCCGGGTGGTTTTAACGTGTTCAGATAAGGAAACCCCGGGCAGACATGCCGGAGGCGGCGGCGGCCGCGGGCTCTGGCCAGCCTGCGCGCTGCCGGGTTCCGGGCGGCATCTCCCGTGAGCGCCGCTGCCGCTCAGGAGGCGCGTGGGGCGCGGGCCCCGAGCCCGGCGTCCCCCCCACCCATCGCTCCGCTCCTAATGGGCGCCACTGGCCCGACGCGGCTTCCCCGGCTCCGCCGCGCTGTCAATCAGTCGGCACTTTGCCTTCGCTGCAGGCTCATTAAAACGCGGCCTCGCTCCCTGCGGACGCCGCTCCACGTGCCGGCTCTGATCGCCGAGCGCCTCGCCCAGGGAAGATGCCGGCGCCGCTCGCCCCGCGCCGGACAAGCCCGCGACCCGTCGCCCGCTGCAGGCCGGACGCTCGCTCGCCGGGACCCCGTGCGTGGAAACCGAGCGCCCGCCCGCGCTCACCCCGGCTCCCGGCTTCGGACCTCAAACTGCCGCGTGCGCACACGGGGTCCAGGGACCCACAGGCCACAGACCCTCTCCCGGGCCTCTGACCCCTCCAGGCTGCCGAGACCCCAGAACAAACGAGCGGCTTTTCTTGGGCTCCGCCCCCACCCCCGTCTCCAGACAGGCCGGACCTCGCGGGTCTCTTCCTCTCAGACGCTCGGTTTCCCACCCACGCTGGCTTGCTTAATTAAGAACTACCTTCTTTGTGGGCTGAATTATTAATAAAAACAAACAAAAAAAATCCCGTTTTAAGTCAAGCCCGTGCGTGCACACAGGACACGAGCCCCGTACCTGCCGACGCCGGCCTCTCCAGCCTTTTAGGTCCTGATTAAAAACTTATTAAAACATTATAAATGATTAATGGGAGCACAGCTCTGAGTGGCAATTATTAGTTTTAATGCAGGTAATGCAACCTAATGAGGGGGCACATGTGCGCGAGGCTTTAACTTCATTACTCCTGCGTGTCAACAAATACAAGAGCAATGCGTGTCCGGGTCATCCATTACCCGGAACGGCCCCCCGCCTTCTCTCGTCACCTCCCTCTGCTGATGGGCAGGGGCCATAAATTAGTCCCTTCCTACGGCTCAGGCAAGGACCGAGGTGTCCAGGTGTGGGGACCCTGGCTGGGCTTCCCGCGCCCCGAGCAGCTGCAAAGCACGAACACTCCCCAGATCCGCTTTTCGGAGCCCTCGGCACTCGGGGCGTCCTCCCCGGAAGCCCTGCCGGCTGCCACTGTCTCGGCCCCCGGCCTCCCGAGCCCGCTGGGCTGCCTCCGCGCCTGGTTCTGAGAGGTGTGGAAGCGGCTGGGTCCGGACCTCCCCGCGCCTAACTCGTCTTAACGCGGGCTCCCTAAATGTTGTAACGTGTTTCCCACGCCCTTTGCGCTGGGCCTCCTCCTGACAGGCAGGGGACTCTGACACACAGCGTGAGGCGGGGCACTCGATGCCGGAATGTGGAACCCCAGGGAAGGGGCCTGGCTGCAGACGTGGGGGGCCCGGGCCTGGCAGAGGCCACGCGGTGAGCGTGGGCGTGAGGGCTCCCTCTGCCCACAGAAGCCCAGCAGGTCCCCAGCCCCACCCGGGACCCCGCCCCGGGCCTGCGCACAGCCCACAGCTGGGGGTGGCGTCTCGGCCCAACTTCGCACGTCACCTTTTATTTCTGTTTTGGTGACAAGCAGCTAGATCTGGGCTGATCTCCACTATCTGTTTGAAGAGAATTCAGGGCTATTTGCATCGTTTTATCGCTAATGTATAATATATGGCTCTAAAGTGAGCCCGAGCACTGCCTTGCTACTGAGCATAACACAGTGTGGGCAATAAAGACGCATTAGTCCTCTGAAGCACAGCAGCAGAAACGCGGCAAGAAGGGCCCGCTGTCTGGGGCTGGGAGGCGCCCTTTCTGCCTGACTGAGACAATGGAGGAGTAAAGAAAATGTCAAATCAAGAAAAGCTGGATTTAGAGATGAGGCAGCCCGGAATGACGCTGGTGCCATATTTTGTGGAACTATAATGCTGTTGGCAGCAAAGACCCGTGTTTCTGATTCATCTAGGGCCGCATGGCAAAGCTTTGTCAGTCTGTGCGAGGTATAAATAATTCAGGGTGAGAGATGGCAATTACAGGGCCCTGCACAACCAAAATGAATATTTTATGAGGACTAAAACTGCTCTGGAATGAATCATACACACGGAGCCGCACACACATGGCGAGCGGGCTCACGCATGCCAGCCCCCAGACGAGAGGTGTGTGGCCCCGGGCCCCTTCCGGGTCGGCGACGAGCACCCACAGACAGGCCCGCCGCCGGCCAGGCCGGCCTGCTCCCGCGCTCGTCCCGGGCGCCCGGCCCCGACGCGCCCAGCGGCCGGCACGTGGGCCCCGCTCACCAACTCCCGGCTGTGACGCCCCGCAAGTCCGCGCGTGGCTCTGCTCGTCGTCCAGCTGCTAAGACCCACCGGCAGGTGTGCGCTGAGTGTGCACGGCGGACCAACTGGGCGTGCGAGGGCGAGGGACCCTGGTGCCAGAACAGCTTTGTTGTCCACCGTGGACTCTGGGAGCCGACGGGGGGCGGTGGTCGGGGGGCCCCGGGGCCAGTGCGGTCCCCCCGCCTCCAGGCAGAAGCACATCTACAGTGCTTCCTCCACCCCCGGCCCCGACTCGCACTCATCCGGCCTGGGTCACCTGCACGCCAGCCCGGGGCCCGTGGTCCCCACGTCCTCACGGCCAAACTCGCTCGGAAGGGGTGCTTTCCTCACTTTGAATGGCAGACGCTACTCGTGGGGGCAGGGCGATGCCCAAGAGACCTTTAAAGGCTGAAAGGGTGGTTTCATCTGCTACATTTCCTCCGAAGCTGCTCCTGGCGAAGTGTAGAACAAACAACAACATTGTCTGCCAGGCCGCGGAGGCCAGGCCCACGCTGAATGGCCATTGTGTTTGTCCGGCTACTGATACCTGTGCCTTTGTGCAGGAAAGAAGGCCGGGAGCCGGGACCTCGACGCAGCACAAGCGACCCTCTGTGCGGACGCCCAGAGTGGGCCCCGGCCGTGGTGGGAACCAGCCCCAGGTCCCCCGAGAGGGCTTCCTGAAATCCAGCTCCAGTGCGCTGTTTATGGGAACGAGGCTATTAGGTATATTAATAATTTGATAAATAGGGATTTGCCCTTAATTATTCATGAAGAACATTTGGCAACAGTAAAATTATATTCGCAGAACAGGTTTATAAACCAGCTAATTATAAATTAAGTATGCAAGAGAAAATTGCTAACCTTGAAATTAAAATATTTTATGATTCTGCAATTACCAAAAAAAAAAAAAAAAAGTAGAGAATTATCAGAACCCCAGTGTGAGCAGAGAGCACACAGGACTCCACAGACGGCACGGTGTGGGCCAGGGGAGTGACAGCAAAGAAAACGCCCCGGGAAAAGCGCCCCTCCCCCGCAGCCCTAGACAGCAGCCCGGTGCGCGCTCTGCTCGGCTGAAGTGTCGTCTCCGGAGGATACCCTGACAGACCCGGCATCCGTCCCGCCAACGCAGGTCGGCACCCGCAGGAAGCTCCTGCCCGCTCTCTGCAGAGGACATGGCGTGTCACCTCTGCTCCTCGGCAAGCCCTGGGCCATGGGCAGCCCGGCCGGGCCCTGCGAGGAGCCCACACAGGGAAGCCCCCCGAAAGGCCCTCTGGCCCCTGCCCCACTTCCCTGCCCTCCTGATGGGACGCGTGCACCCCCAGCCTGGGGTCCAGGGGGACCAGGTAGGTGCTGGTGGCAGACGGGAGCGCAGTGCCGCCAGCGTCCACTAGAGGGCCTCGCGGCCGGTCCCCGTGGGCCACCAGAACTCGGCTCCCGCCCGCCAGGGAGCCGGGGCCAGGCCCTTCCCGGACGGGGTCGCCCGCCTGTCCCCCGCCCCGGACAGGGTCGCCCACCTTACTCGGGAAGCCAGCAGACTTCTGCGTCAGGGGCTCCGTCCCCACCCGCCCCTGACCTTTGCGGGCCCCTGGCAGCTGAGCGGCCGTCCGCGCACCCCGAGAGTTTCGCAGACGGTTCCCCTTACTCATGTGACGGGGGCGCGTCCTTCACTCACTTCTCAGCGACTAGACCCCTGACCCCTAATCTGGGCAGATGTTAAAAGAATGAAGGAAAGTGACCGGGATGAGTTAATAAACAAAAACGAGAAAGTAGGCTGCAGCCCTGCGCCTCGGCTCCCAGGGCTACGCGGCGGGGCGGAGCGCCACGCACCACGCACCACGCACGCACGAGCACCACGCACGCACGACGCACGCGGCCGCTCCGCCGACGCAGGGGCCGCCCCCGCGCTGCGATTGGCTCGCTCCGCCGTCACTCAGCGGCTCCACGTGCTCCTGCCGCGCTCCCGAAACCCACGATTAAATGAGCAGAAGCCACCGAGCTTCTCCTCCGTCTGGCGGCGGAGAGTCCTGCCCGCCCCGGGAGTAACAGGCCTCGTTAACGGCACCCGGGGGAGGCGGCAGCCGGGCGCAGCCCCCGGCCGGCCCACGCCCCGCGCGCACAGCTGCGGGCCGCGCGGCGCGGTCGCTGGGAGCGCAGATAATGAAAATCTTCCCGTGTATAAAATCCTTAATCGAAATGCCAGTGGCGTCACCTTGTAGTACACACGCCACAACTTAAAATGAAAATTAATATACGGCGGCACATTTAACGAAATGAGTGACCCCGGCTGCACGCGACGGCGCTGCGGCCCGCGGGGTCGCGACCGGGCTCCACAGGGCACTGACCCCGCCCCGCTCCCCTCACGCGGGGGTTCGGGTCCCCGAGGCCTGCAGGGAATCCAACCGGCGAGGACAAACCAACGAAGACGGTGTCCACCAGCCCGTCCTGGGCGCGGGTTCGGGCCGCCTCCGGCCAGGTGGTTTACCTCTATCCGCCGGCAGCGAGAGGACGTTTTTATCATTCGGAATAGACTAGTCACCATTCGGTGGGATACTTCTCTTCCTTTACCTCTGGGATGCACGACAGATGCTGAGCAACTTCCCCTAACAATATTTAAATTGCTTACAAAGCCTCTCTAAATATTTGCTATGTATTTAGCATGCCTAAGATCTGCCCGTTATCCCAAAGTCTTTTTGTTGTAAATTGCAATTTTACAACTTCATGCTTGTGATCTATTTTGACAAAGCTCTGCTGACACCCTCTATTGGCCTCCAAAGGCAGAGTAGCTGGTACTCCACGAGCCACCAGAGAACTCTCAATTTGCCGCGAGTCCGTTGCTACTTCGCATCCTCAATCTGCATGGAGGAAGATTAAACATTCAATTTGTTACTTGATAGGCCACAAGGTTCAGCACTTACCATACAAATGGAAAACATTACTGTCATTCCTCAACTTGCTTGCCTGAGTATTTTATTATTTGTAATATTTACTTCAGGGAAATT